>NW_022884355.1:0-17359 GCF_011952205.1 Bombus bifarius
AGTTTAGGAGTTGGTAACTTTGATATTAAATTACAAAAGTTGCAGCAATAGAATTAGCTACCACATTTTTATGTTATTAGGTACATCTATTCGACATCGACATTCCTAATAAGATTACTTTTCGAGAGAGTGATTCACTCAGTCCTGGTAACTCCCTAACGACGTTCGATGTGAAGGGCTGCAAAATAGGTATTGGCATTTGCTATGATATTAGATTCGAGGAAATGGCACGCATTTATCGGAACAAAGGTACAGTAATTTAATCGATCAATACTTAACTAGCAAAAAATTAAATATCTTTCTTAAATATATTCTATATAAAATTAATATAATCTGTAACTCTGTATAAAAAGAAGCTTAATTTAAAAAACCAGTATATTTGCTGAAAATGAAACAAATAAAAGAATTAAAAGCACAATAAGAGGACTGTCCTCGCATATTCAGAAATGATGGAATGTGAACCGTGCAACTACGAAGTTAATTGGTATTCGGTGGCTTCATATTTCCTGCTTCTCTGGGTTACGTTGCCAAATGCTGATATATCCAGCGGCATTCAATATGACCACTGGACCACTGCACTGGTCATTACTTCAGCGTTCCAGAGCGAATGATAATCAATTATACGTTGCTTGCATATCACCGGCTCGTGTTCCTTCAGCAAGTTACGTCGCATGGGGGCATACACAGTTGACCAATCCCTGGGGAAAGATTCTTTACGATTTGGAAACTCAAGAGAATATGGCAGTCACCGATATCGGTAATTTACAGCTTAAAATTAAAAGCGAGAGACCCATGATGTAATTAATTTTTAGTCTCGTTAATTTATCGATTTAGCCATCTTCCTCTGTATTTGTTGAATTTATTAGTAGGCATTACTTATTACTTCGTATGTTTCTTTTTTCTAACAGATCTAAAAGTTGTTGAGGAAGTAAGGGCTCAGATACCTACATTTTCTCAGAGACGTACAGATTTGTACGACACTGTCTGTAAGAAGGAGTAACTCTACACTAAAACAGAAAATGTTTTTTTATAATATTTCTACTACAATATCCTTTTTTTGTGAATTATTACTAATTTCTTATCATTTGTACTAAACGAATGACTCAATTAAGAAAACCAAAACGTTATAAATAATAATCTGTATATCTTGTGTATCAACATGTAATTGGATATTATAATAATATAGGATAATAATATAGGAGAATAATAATATAGAATAATAATATATAATAATAATATGCTTTTAAACACCTTTAATATCGATCACATAAATTGTTATAATTCACAATGATTACGCATACATAAAAGACCCCTTGATAGTAAAATTTACGATCAAAAGGCAATTACGTATCGTTTAACAACATTTAATTTATAACACCTTTTAAACATTTAGACAGACTAACACATAACACTTCTTATATATAAACATCAATTCGAAGTTATCAGCTTGGAGAAATTGGTCGATTAATACCTGTAGATTGTCTGTCTCGATGAAAGACTTAAAGAGGTCGTTTTACTAATTACAATAAGTAATTTCGACTTCTTTGCGCTCTCTTTCAACGCATTCGAGACCGAAAGAAATTCATATCAGTCAGTAGGCAAGGGTATAATATACATATTTTATATATAACTTATGTAGTAATGTATATATCATGTTAATTTCATATTTTTTTCAATATAGAATTATTATACATATATATAATAATATAATATATATATATAATAAATAATATAATATATATATATATATATAACTGTACATAATACATTATAGAATAACATAGTGTATAATTTTATATTTTAAAAATATGAGGCATACTATTTAAGATTGTCATCGATTTAAAATCAAAGTATGAAAAGGATACCCTGGAGAGAGTAAAACACAGAATCATTCCAACTAAACATTCAGATCGTACCGACACCTAGGTATCGTTTTACAATTAAATCTCGGTCTCGAATGGATTAAAATGAAATACATCATTGCAGCTTGAACATCTTCAATATCGAGGAGATTCAAACTTTACAAATAAAAACGGCCTGTTCCCCTTTCCACGACAGACTCTCATACCATATCCGCTCTTATCCAGGCTTTTACTTGAAACCAGCAATGCGTTCATTTACAATTTAAATTTACCCGGACCATCCACTGAATCGTCAGCCCTTTATAAATATATAATGAACCCAGAACATGTGCCTGTGCCCCTGGTATCGACGCTTGTGATGTTCGTACCGGAACCTTCGCACAATTTCAATTTGTCACGCGTGAACATCGATTCTTCCAGGGGTCACAGCTTTATGCGGCTAAATCCTTTAGAACGATTAAAATGATACTAATGATATGGTATTTTTTACAAAGATTTAACATATCCATAAAATAGGAAGTTTCGTGCTCTCCTATTTTATATTAATTATAAATTAATAAGTTTTATATGTGTTATTTATAGATCTAATAAATTTTGTATTGGTTTACAGCAGGTGCTCCGGGTATAAACAGACGACAAACGAACAAATAGAAATTCAAACTATTGTCGTTGTTTAACTCGCATGGGACTATAAGCTCGAATTGGACTTAAACGTTACGATCGTCGAGAATAATTACTATATGTACCCTGTACGACGGGCAGAGAATCTTAAGTTATTAACGGCAATTCCTTTGTGCATAATTCAGGTTTATTAACAACCTGTAATGGATAATCATCGATGAACTCTTTTTGAATAAAGTTCACATTTATAAAGCAAACACTATAAAATACGACAGGACAATTGTAATCGATAAATAACATTTTATTAGGATATTATAAGAAGCTAAGATATCGAGGTACATTAAAATTGAGTCCGCTGCAACCCTCATGACATTTAAAATCCTACGCGTATATTGAGTAAAGTTGTTATATTAAATATAATCATATTAAATACAAGCTCGTCCGCTGGATTCCCAAATTATTTGGTTAAATACTTTTAATACGAGAATACCGAGTGTTAACAGTAGTAAATCCTCTATATGGTATGTTTACTTTGCTATCTTGAATAGGTAAATAACATTTCACTTTAACGCATTTAACCAATATTAACATTTAACATTTAACCAATATTATACGCATATGCACATAATGTTACTGTTACATATAATGATATATACGTAGATATACACGTTAATTAAATCCTCTATATGGTATTTTTATATCAGTATCGTAAACATTGTAAACCGGAAATCTTTTATTACACACGTACATATACAGTCAATATTATTGTTACATATAGTGATACATACGTTGATCCACACATTAATTAAATCCTCTATATAGTATTTTTACTTTGCTATCTTGAATAGATAAATAATCTCGAATATAGACATACAGGTACACTTACGTTGATATACACCTTTGTACAAGGTGTCAAAAAATTTTTTATCACAGCGTTTTTTTAAGACGATTTTATAGCTTCGAAATTGATCTTGACATGATTTTCGTTGAGAAATTTATGTCGAGAAATTTAGATGCTAATACACAAGAGAAGTCCTTAGAGAATAAAGATGACAAGAATCCATCTCCATCTATGTTAGATAGTAGTAAACGGAGCAGTCGTTATAATGTTGCTGCAAAGCCTGCTACTTCGCCAAAATTTGAAGAAATTGTTTATAATCAAACCAGACAATCAAACACAAATAAAATTTTGCGAAGCGCTTTAAAAACGAAATTAATCGAAGACAAGTCTGAAATAATTAATAAACAAAAGGCATCGGAAAATGTAGAAAATAAATTTGCCAAAGAAGAAAAAAGAGGTGTTAAACAAAAATCAATTTCAGATAGTGAAAACGAAACAACTGATACTCGTCAACGAAGGGAAGTTCTTTTAACGAACGCAGCTAGTGATAGCGATAGGTATAAATCTGTAGAAAATGATAATGCAGTAACGGGTGTAATAGCAACTGATGAAGCGAAACATAGAGGCAGACCTAGGAGATCGGATAAAGTCGAAGTTAAAAAAGATGAAGATACAAGTGTAAATTCCGACCAATTGCGGGGAGGAGACGTCAACGGGGGTCGTAAATACCCGTTACGATTATAACAATCGACACCACGAATTGATCGATCCCCTGATTTCCGTTGAGATAATAGGGGTGATTGAGTTTGTATAACACTGTGATTCACTGAATTATAAATTATATATTTCCAACACTTAGATTACACTGACGTAGAGAAATAAATAGTTAACAACTTGTCGCACGAAGATGTGATAGATATGTACGCTAGAGCAGGGCTCTTATAATGGAAATTAATGTATTAATGGACTTAGCACTATAATATATTTAGGAGAGAAGATGTATGTTCGACAACACCGAGAACCGACAAAAGATTTTCGTGAAGTATGCGACTCTCGCGCTATGTGTAGACTGCCGCGTTAGGCGTTAGTTTTTAGACTGACTGTCGCTCTTTTTCTAATACAGAAGAAAAGTTCGGTGTGGGTGTGCCCCTGTGTCTAAAGAACGCGGATTCGTTGTTCCCACTTTCGTTAGGAAAAGTGAGGGTAACGAACCGCGGTGTCGATTGGTCATGACCTGCACTACTGCTCGAAGGGATGAGTAGGAAGTCTCCTACCATCGTGGTGGATAGATGACTGTGTGCGTGAGGAAAACATAGCTTGTTTTATTAGAGGGCTATTCGGATTTTCCTAATGGGTGCATACCCGCTTTCTCCGTGTTTTAAGTACGCCTAATAAACCCAAGGACCTCTCTAAAAACCGACTGTGTTTCGAGAATATTTTTAAGCTTTAGAAATTCTTCAAGACAAACGGATTGAAGACACATGGCGAAACAATACAGGGAAGTGAAAGTTATGGTGGGTCCTTAGGTTTATTGAGGGTCGAAGTGACGTTACGCAGGCCGGTTGTTGTCCGGTGGCGCGAGCTGGCGCGGGCTGGCGTGCAGATGTTTTAGGCGGCGTAACAACAAGGAAGATCCTAGAAAATGAGAAGGGTGGATTAGAAGAACGAAGAAAACTCGAAGAAGATACAGAGACAGAAGTCAATTCAAAAGGTATATTAAATAATAAGTGCGATTTACTTGATACCGAAAGAGCTATTGAAATTAATGATACGGTTCAAGATATTAAATTTACTGAAGGTAGAAGCCGCACTCAAAATGATATGGAAGATGTAGTAGAAGTTTCACAAGAATTATCTAATAAAAGTAAGTTATCAGAAATAAGGATTGCACTTAACAAAATTGAATATACAAAAACTATTTTACGGAATAAAAAGAATTCATTAGAAAGAGAAAGAGGAGTAAAGGAAAAGAAGAAAATGTACAGACAGAACTGCAGAGTGCAGTGTATCAATGTGCACTAAAAATGCAAGCAACGTGACGATTACTTTTAGAACACCACAAGCACCACGAAAACACAATCAAGACCAAACAAGATCAAGTTCAAAAGTGAAGTTACGTGAGCTTATTACTGCTAACGACCAAAAATTGAATTACGATCCCGAGCATCAACTCGCTGATCTTCAAGTAGAATGTTCCGACAAAGACAGGACGACACAAGAGTTCGAGAAGCACATAGAGGACATGAAGGAGGAAGTGCGAAAATTAGAATTGCAACTCGACGAGTTACAAAAAAAAGAAAAACACACACGCACGTAAAAGGAGTTCAATCTTTTGGAATACAAATTGAAGAACTAACAATAAAATTAGAAGAAATAACGCAGAAGAAATAAGTCACAAATATGAAATTGCCTGATGGCTGATGTTGATCGTTGACGTTTATAATGATTGAATTTCGTCAACGGCGCCATCTGGATCCTTGTTGAAAAATTAGAATAGCCGCAACAGCACCATTGAGCTCATCGCCCAGAGTAGCGTTTGTTGGTGAGTCGAGGAGCTGGAGGATATCTTATCCTCAAGGACATAAATTTCACCGGTTCCGGTAATGTTTTCTACGTGGTCCAAGCATTCAAACTCACAACATCGTTTTCCAAGGCGAAATTTCCTGCATGGCTGTAGTAAACAGAAATCGATCAATTGTACAGATCAATCGTCACTCGACTGCTCGAGAATTCAGGTCATCCAGAGAATAGAATAGAGACGTGGAAAAATGTAGTGCGATCATCGCAGTGGGAGGAAATAGGGGGATAGGGACCAAATGAATGAACGAGATGTTAAGGACAACTGACGATAAGTTCTTCTTTTGTCGAGAATTGCATGTTTGTGAATGGTTTGTGGGTGGTTAGGTGGAGAGAATTGAAGAGTTTGGAGGTGACTGGAAGAGTGTTTTGGGCAAGGTAGATTGCAGAATAGTTGCGGTAGCATTGTGTTAATTATGGGTTTGTACATGTAATCTTTGTATGTATCACTACATACAACCTAACGTATATCTTTAATAATACATCAGAGTTTTAGTTATTTCATAGCTATGAATTTTATACTCTATAATCTTGACGTTTTATTTCACAGAAGCGTTTGAATATCCATAAAAATTAAATGAACCAATGTATTCATTATCTTATAGAGAAGATATATTATTTTTAATTATGTTCCAATTATTTATCATGATCCTGATTTCCTTATTCTAAAAATTTGAAAGGAAGTTTTGTAGTTTGATACTTTCAGCGACAAAGGGTCAATATTGCTTTAGTATATTTCGTCACATATACATGTATATCTATATATCCACCGAAAATGCGCTTTTGTAGACAAACGCTCGATTCGCGTCATAGCTTTTAAAGCTTGTCGCATCTCAATCTGTTGGAAAAAGTTTTTCTTGTAGCATATTTTATTTTTACGAACCAACAAGGTCTTTGTTTATTTCCTTCTTTTCTTTGCTCCAATTCGCCCATTGTTTTTTCAAGGATAGTATTTCAGAGCCATTAGTCAAGTTCATTGTAACAATAAACGTACGTTTCGGAAACATTTTGTGCTGTGAAACAGAATACACTAAAGTTTGAAGGTCACATCGATTTTCGAAAGTTTATAAATGGAGGTGTATGACAGTATCACCAGCGACAGTATCACTGTCCCCAAGCGCCAAAATACGTTCTGACTACTATTTTATGTATCTCACAGAAGTATGTCTTCATTCATCATCTCCCATGCCATCCACCAACGTGTTCTTAACATGTTATCTCCTAGTAAAATATTGATGTTGAGTCAGATATCCAACTGAATAATCTTTTCGGTGTCTACTATAAGACATTTAAAACCAAGGCTCGTACACACGTGTGCTTATACGTCAGATGTAATACTTAACACGAAACCTGCTTATATTAATATTAAATTTATGCATAGTAGGATGTTCGACCTTTGTAAAAATGAAATTATAATACATACAGTTTCACCGTGGAAAAGTGAATCTTTCTAGCATGTCCACGCAAATGCAGGGGAGGGGAGGACTGTGCATGCACCAAACAACTTTACGTTCGTAATTTTTCACACAAATGTACAACTGTAGGGAAATAATTATCTCTGATTTTTCGGATGTTAGGAATCGACAATATCGCATAACGGAATGCTGTGTTCTACGTATTCTATTTTTGTTACGAAAGTGGTACAAACGAAGTCCACATAAGAATAGTACAACAAAATCGGTTGAGGTTAGGTTATCGTGCAGATATCGCGGCTTTTGCATTGGAAATCACGCAACTGCCAGTCTCGTCGTTCCTTGTAAACGAAAGAAAGGTATTGTAATCGGTCGGAATTAACATAAAACTCGTCGCATGCGACCATATGGCCTGAATGTTGAATAAACGAGACTAGAGCGCGAGCTATGTGATTCTAACCGTTTAGGCGGAAACTAATGATTGTAACCAGAGCCGAGATATATGCCAATATTACTTTGCTCGACAAAGCGTATAAGATGAGGAGAGAATCGCGATAAGGTAGAACAAGAGACAGATATTCTCTACGTAAAGCAAGTCTGTCAACTAGATTGAAATCCTATAGCTATAACTACAGTGAATCCATATTCTGGCGAATTGTCTTTTCACAAATGAAGCTTCTGAAGAACGGAATTGATACAATAACTACTGTTCATTCATAACTACTGTTGTAAGAATCTATATATTTGTCTATCTATATCTATATATATCGATCTATATATATTTGTCAGAATGTCATTTTATCAAAAAACCCATCCTCTGTAATCATAGTTTAACGAAGGCTATAAATAGCCAACTAATATTTGCAGTAATAAACTTCACTTTCGAATAAAGTATACGCTCTATAAATTGTAAATTGATAATTTCGTTATTATATCATTTTTCTTAGTCTAAACTGAATTCAGTGAAAAGAGCTTTCAAATGAATTACACACTTCATTAGTTTATGAATTATATTCGTTACCATACGTACAAAAGAAGGGTGACTGGTTTAAAAATTCAAAGGGTAGAACCTCCAAGCTCACGATTGGAAACAGATTCAGTTCAATGGTTTAATTTGCCATTTAATTGAATTCTCTGGCAATTTCAGCGAACTGTGGGCTTTAGAAGTGTCCAGCATTCAAAGGCAAGACCTCCTCCATCTTTCTCTTTCTTTCAGTTCCAACCTCAAGTAATTGACCTGTTAATTCGACGCTATATTTACATGCTAGCAAGGGATTCAGACGACTTCATTGCGTTAAATTCGCAATTTAGCAAACACGAATGTCTCAATCAATTTGTAGTTCGAAACAAATAAAAGATAATCAATTTTTCAAAATAACAATCGATATGTTCAATGCATTTGTCGATGCATTTGATCGTTATGTTCATTTAGCATTTTTATAATAAAAGCGTAGAACACATGTACATATACATAATATTCCATGAAATGATTTATACAGACTATGAGTCTCGTTTTATCATATTATAAAAGAATGAATTTCTCCCAATAAATGTAACTTCATACAAAATCTCGTTTAAAAAATTCAGTTTTTATTCTCATCAAATTAATTTAATATCGGAATATGTCATTTTAGTCGTTATAAAAATTTTATGTCAAAAAGCGTTCACAGATACATATATAAATAAATGTCCAATCCTATGCATTTATTTAAATCATTATTTAAATTCATAATTTATGAAATCTGAACTTAAATATTTATTAACAATATTCTGACGAATATGTAATGAAAGATAAAAGCAGCTTTATTTTTTTTATAGGATGGCTCATGCTTTTTATTCATTTTATGTTTTTCGTTGTCAGCGCGTAACTACCTATCAGCCGCATGAATGCCAGATTTTACTACTCAGAAGCGAAGAAGCGAAGAAGCAAATATACGTTACCTTGCATGGAAAAACGTTAGATACATATAAAAGTCATAACGTAGCTATTTACACATGGGGAATATTTATTTTTGTATGAAATATTTTTGCTTCTGAATTCTCATTATAAATGTACGTCCATTTCCTACGTTAAAGTACGTCTCTGCTTTGAAAACCTTCATTTAAATATAACGGTTAACAAAATATTATTAGAGAAATATTAAAACGAGACGCTAAAAGAACATTTTAATAAAGTACAAATGATTATTTGTTCTTTATTAAATTGCACTGCTGTAACTCTAATTTTATTAAATTCTAAATGAATCATTTATAAACTGAACCGGAATATAAAATTTTATTCCGCAAAAATCATAAAGTTGAAAGTTAGGAACGAATAACAAATGAATAACCTAGTTTCATTAAAAGGCACGTGGTTAAGGTACGCCAATCCGCGTAATAACTTTGACACTCCAATTATTATAAAATATGTATCCTTAAGGGATTTTTTTGCGCGAATGCAAAATACTTTTCATACGTGCAACTGAATAAATGGGGCGTGATTTTCAATATTTCTTTTTGTAGAATTTATAACAAAGTAACTTTTTCACAAATGTTTTCGCTAACATTTTTACAACGTAAATGTCTTCTTTTGTAATTAATAATTTCAACATTTCTCTGAACAGTTTCGTTGCGATAAAAAAAATATACAGAGCTTATGACGTGCTTGTTTAAAAATATTTATACGGAACAAGACTTTGAATTTGTCAGACCAATCGTTCTAACGAACGAATAAATTAAACGACTCGTAACAAAAAATTATTCCTGTCCATGTTTCTCTTTGTAAAAGTAATTCAAGGCAAGTTAGATGAATCGCTGTGTACCCTATTCGCGTAGCATGTGCTTTAACGACCAGCGTGCAAGCGTTAACGGTGTGCTTTAGTTTCTCTCTGGTTGTGTCAAGTGTTTAAGTAATGAGCATATACTCACTTCGGGCGGGTGGCATACGATCGACACGCACCAGTCCGGCCTCGAATTATAGCAGATGCAGTAACTGCAAACCGAAAGTACGTCCTCAAGCGTAAGAGCATGTCGAATGGTTTCTCCTTGAAAGTCAGCACAGCTGCTGTTTGTAGCATCTGAAAACGATTCTCAGCTTGAATATCTTTGCCATTCGACGGTCGTACGCGCAGTTACGTTAACCGTTTCAACGCCACTCAGCGTGATCATGCTGTACGCGTAGTGTGGTGAACTGTGTCGCGATGTTTGGTTACGATTGTCAATTCACAACGCGCTCGGTTCCGAACGTAGCTTGTCGCTAGTCTATCAGAGTTTCCTCTCGTAATTACTTTTCTTTCAAATAATTGTAAACCAAATAAAGAAAAAACTAATGTATAAATTACCTCTTGAATTGGAAAACCAATTACAGAACGTCACACAAACAAAAGGTAAAGCACGAATATTTGGCAACCTTTTGACTCTTTAGTGTAACGTTTCTGATATAGCTGATGAAGTGAAGCGTGAACGCGTTGAACGGTATGTTTCGACAAAAAAAAGGAGCAGTGCAATCGAGTTGATCGGCACTTCTCGTAAATAAATAAACGAAGCGCTATTGCGCTTCATGGTACAATCCGATACGGATTTTTAAAACATCCCTGATACTGAAACGGCTAATAGCGTTACGAAAACGATCGTGCCAGGAAATTTTTGTTCAACGGATCCGCATTGCGGCTGCCACGATGCTTCTACGTAGCATTGATGCTTCATCGATGAAGCACGATTGAAATTGGATATTCGATTTCTTACTGGGGAGAGAGTTTTCATATCGTGTTTACTGTTTCACTTCGCAAGTGTGCTTTACAGTATACGTTAGAACTTGAAATCGAGCTATTTGAGTTAAAGTCGCTTGTAGCTTGAAATGACGTTTAAAGGATATAAGAATAATAGAAGGCTAAAATTCAAAAGTGTATATATACATTACTAATATATAATGCCTATAATATATAATATAATAAATAATAATGCCTATATATTGACTACTTTATCAATTAATTAAATCCGTGCATATCAAGTTTTCTATAATTTAGTACTTTCGTGTAACTACAGAAATTTGATGCAATATAAAACTTGATTAAAACAGAGATTCATTAGGAAACGAGAATAATGATGCAAATATTTTTTGTAGCCATTATATAGGATTTCGATCGCATAATTAATCAGTATCAACTTACCATTCTTTAACGGAAAAGCGTAAAGAGGGACAGGCGGTACAGAGACCGCAATTATGATCACTTGCAGACAGAATCTCCAACAGTACATCTTCTTAGTCGTAATCAGATCAGATGCGATCAGATGCGTAAAAGAAGTTTAGCAGTAATGTAGGTACCGCACTAGCCAGAAGTATCTGCGACAGAAATCAGAATACACTCGTTTTCGCATGGTTGGATCAATTTCGCGTGGGACTAACCTGATTGAACCTAACGCGGGATAATTGCTCAACTCACGACCTTAACCAGCCCGCTTGATTCTCTGTAAATGCTTGAAATTGACGCTTGGATTCTTTCCAGATTAACTAGCTTTGCCCTCCCCCCCCTCCCGTTATCTATTTTCTTAGATCGACTTAAACTGCCGCAACATATTATCTTTCTTCTTTTCTTTTCTTTTCTTTTCTTTTCTTTTCTTTTCTTTTCTTTTCTTTTCTTTTCTTTTCTTTTGATCTTTTAAAGCCCTAAATCGCTGGCTATTATATTTTGTACACTCAATTACTCTGTAAGTCATAAGTACATATGTTTTACAATGTTATTTGTCATATTTCAGTTAAACCCCAAAAAAGCCAGAAATATATTTGCAGCGTGTTTTAACGCGTCCCTGGCAAAGATCTCAAAAACGAGTTGCGACACAATTTAAAGCGACAAATAGCACCGCGTGTCTCGTTGTGGTAACACACGGTTCGCCAGCTTTTTAAAAGCGCTCTCCGTTTGCTTTTTCCTCTCTTCCCTGTCTCTTCGTTTTTGCTTAACGAGCAAAACCATTTTCGCGAGGACGAGAGTACGGAAATGACGTACTGGCAATTTTGTTTTGCGATGATACAAGCAGCTCGGTTTCAGTGAATTAAACTTGGCCCCAAGCTTCTACTTATCCCTACCTTCCTTTCCTTTATTTTCCCTTCTATATCGGTTTTGCGGTTTTCCACATTTCCATCACAATAAACCATGTTTTTTCTCGATTTTACATGTTAGCCAATGATTCACGGCAAAAGCGTCGACTGTAAAAATATTTGTAGTTGCAATAGCAACAAGTATGTTTTCTCAAATAGAAAATATTGGCAGCGTACACGCTGGCAAAACAATTCATGAATAGCTCGTCCTCTGCTTGTTATTTGTTTCGATACTGTTAGCAAACAAATTCATGAAACATACTGGTATAGCGTAAAATGAACATAAAAGTTTTGCGTACACTTGAGAGCTGAACTTTGGCTGTTATACGTATATTATATATATACGCACACAGTTATGTATATGTATATATATATAGAAAATTCCTTAGAACTTTGAGCTTAATAACATATTAAAATCATTAACATTAAGGAGGTGAACTTTACTTACCAATTACCAAAGTTTCTTCCGCCAAATAATACATAAAAATTGAAAAAGATAATGTAACTAGTTTTAACTTTTTTTTGTGTTATAATTTGAATCACTCGATTTATCCGACTGAGGATGGTCGATCGCAATCTCAATTTATACATATTCTCATCGCATGAAATAGATCACATGAGGGATTTTCAAAAGTCGATGGAATATTAATGGCGATTAATTATTTACAGGTGTATTCTGTGCGGCTAAAGCAGTCACCTAATGAATTATTGAGTACCAGGAATGTTAGCGGTAAACAGGATTGCGGCTATGAATGATTCTCTAATGTGTATATTAGAGATGAATTTGATAATTTATCCTCATAATATGCAATCCGCTTTTAAGTGGAAATCATAATTAACAATTTCTGTTTGATCAAATATGAAGAGCAGATAAATCGATACGCTTAAATCAATATTAGAATTTCTTAACATTTTTATCAAATATTTTAGCACTGTAGAAGCGTCGTAGTAGAGAAATATTAGGTTGTTCCAAAAGTTTCTTTCGTTTTATAAGAAAGTAATAGATGTACAACATTTTTCGTTTTATATTATTTTATTGAATTACGTGTGATCCACCTTTTTCCAATTTAATATGAAATAATATAGAATAACATAACTGTCATTTCTTTATAAAACGAAAGAAACTTGGCACAACCTAATAGGAATTTACTTTTATTATCCATTATAAAAATGGATTGTTAATCCTCTAGGAGATACGAACAATATAATTGCAATTAATAAGGAATAAGCTAGCATAACTTAAACCAGCTTTTGCAGAAAGCTATTAGCTGAAGATGTTTATTAAACAATGACAACATGAATTTTCTTAAGTACCCCATTTGGTACTTAATCTACTTCGTAAGTACTGTGTGTCCTAGCCTTCAAAGGATGCAATTTTAACCAGAATGTTTCACATTACCTACCCGTATTGTTTCCTTGTAATATAATTTATATTTACATTATCTACGTTACGTTACATTCTACGCGTTAATGTAATGTGATTTTTATTTCGAATCGAAGTTATTTAAAATTTGTAGTATCTCAATAAAAAATTAACAGCCTGCAAAAACTTCACAGAAGCATTAGTATCTTCGAAACTATTGAATTCAAATGGCTAATATTCTTTAACAATATGCACTCGACGACGTTTATCGAGAGAAGTGATACTATTATGTGACGTAATAGTTAAACTTTCAATTCATATACATATATCGTTTATGAAAAAGTAGTCATTCTGCTTTTGTGATCTGTGACACACTATAAATTCTCATAAGCTAACTAACGCGTAATCTTCTGTAACGTATTAATATAATATAGGTATGTATATCTCGACTTTGAGCAACCAATTGGTGATAAATAAGCTTTAGTACATACTTCTTACACGTAACAAGAGACCAGTTAACATCTCTGCTCTTAAAAGAAAAACGAAAGAAACTCTGAAAAGCTGCAGAGTTCAGGTCGAATAACACCAGCTCAGATAAATGACCCTCTAACTTACCTTTGTCCTCATCGACGTCAGTGATTTTAAAGCTAGTTATAAAGTGCACTTCTCAGCCAGCGTCCACGGCAGTCAATATTATTTAACGGGTCTTAACGCGATGTAAAAAGGGAAAAAGGAGGAAAGAAGGAACAGGGAAGCAAAGAGAAGAAACGAATTTTTCATTTTCTCGAAACTGGATCAAGTTTCAGGCTGCTCGCCAAAGAGTCTGTAGCTAACGAGACAAGATTAGACAAACCACGCTTTAAAATTTCCACAGAACTATAATAATCCTCGAAATCAATACAATTTCAAATCGATCCATCGCCTGATTAAAAAATGAGATAGGATGAAGCTCACTAGTCGGCCTTTGAACTTTCAATAGTGCTTACGGCTCGTATACTCTAGTTTGAATGCTACAATGTAAGCCAAGTCAACTGTAACTAGCGTTCGTGTGATTGTCGCTATCTATTATTCACGCGTTACACGTTCACCAGACAAACGCGTCTACCGGTTGACATTGTTTTCTGTCCTGAGCTTCAAAGCAATTATGTTGCTTCGTGTAATCAAATCTCGCCAAACTAACGATAAGTTCTTGTTTGATCTTACACAGTTACTAAAACTATACAAGTTAAACCAATCTAGCCTAAACAAGTAATGTCGTTATATATTCTTTTTTAAATCTATATATTGTTTAATAAATCGTGGTTAGGATATAGTAGCTGACAAAAATATTCGGACAAATATATTTGTAGAAACATTTTAGGAGTGTATTATGCATAGTGGCACCATTTAATACTGTACTGTGACTATCATGGTCGTGTTGGTATTATTCGAAACTAATCTGAAAATCTGTATGGAATTTGTAAGATATTTAGTACGAGTACTGTGCATTACTGATATGTACACAACCGAGACGAGATAACGAAGGTACTGCTCTCCATCGTTCATCGCTACGCGTTGCTAATAGCAACGTATAATGCATATATATCTCGCAAAGACCATAAAAGTACCCAATGGAACCACGTTTAATATTTGATAATAATGTCCCATTACAGTTTCGTCATTTTCAATTAATTAAACACGACCCTCTCTTTAAAAATTAGAAGATAAAATACGTAATACAAATCTACTCGAAATCTTTTAAACCTTACGGACGACTACTTATGGTCTTTAAAAGCAGCAGGGATTAGCAGAATATTAACTGCGGATTTTTCTTGGACCGCAGCATGCAATATGGAATATGGTTATTAAAATGTACACTGAAAATTTCATATCCATAAGATACTCGTGCTTGTAGAACCTTGAAACTGAATTCTTAACCCAAATAGTCGACCGCGATACTCGAGAAATTTTGCGAAGCTGACGTCAATACCAATATGTACCGTCGTTGTGCTATTATTTCGTGATAAGCCGTATTGATTGCACTTCCATTTCACGGAATTAATTTTTCCACACAAAAAGTGATAACGATAATCGAAAAAGGAAAAATATACTACCACTTTTCGTATCAGCATACACAAGCGCACTCGATTTTACACGAGTATACAATTTGCAAATTCGACGGAACGATCGGATTTAATTATTTTTTCGATATTTCAGGCATCAAGTTCTATTTACACATCGAACGTTGAAATACGGCGAAATACAAAATGTACAAACCACTCTGGACATTAATTAACTTTAAACGTTATTGATTAATTAAAGAAACCAACCATTGTGTTGATTTTTACACTTTGAAAAATTGTTATCCACTTTTGCTTTGTTTAAAAATTGAAAAAAAAAATACGTTTATTGTAAGTCACGAGTATCTCTTTTATTTATTTAAACTTTAGATCAAATATTACAATTTATAAATATATCATTTATTTAGATATACTTGTAATATCTGTTTTATAAGTTTGTACAACCATTTATCTATTTATCTATTTTATTTGCACATAATCTTTAAAGACTGATTTTGTAAAGAATAAAAAATTGTGATTCTATTTAAAAACGATCGTGTCAGACTCAAGTGATAAGCGATATATATTTCAGCGATATATATATTCAGATTTCACCATCACATGAACGGTGCTATTGGAAACGTTTCACAATGGACGTCTTACAAGCGCCTGCGATGTCCGTCATATGTAAAGCTATACCACTGAATCACGGCCGCCATTTAGTGATTAAGGTCGATCACTTAGAGCTGTTAATCCGACATAATGGCGAGCAATACATCGAAGACATTATTGGAAACACAGTTACAGTTCAATTTCATTGAGCTTATTTGCAAATAAATGTGTACAATATATTTTAGAGGTTTTAAATATTACTGCTGACTAAACTTCGCGTCTGCGCATCATCTTTCTTTAACTTTTTTTGCATTTTCTTATCGACGCATGAAGACGAAATGCGTAAATTTTATTATTTATTTAAACATTACTATATTATGCTCAAAGTAGCGGAATATCGTTTTATTATCAATATATGAAGAACTAAAAGAATTAAAAAAGAATTAAAAAAATATGTAGTTCAATCAATACTTCGTGTATTTTTCTATCTCCACAAGACAATATCCGGACCAGTTACGCTTACAGTATCAACAAAGATTTGTCCAGCCATACGGAATAAGTCGTACTCAGTAGTTTAAAAGTATTAACCGCACGAACTCCAGAAACACTTTTGAAGTAACTTTCGAACCAATAAATCCCCGAACTAAGAACTGTCATATTTCGTTTCTATTTATCGAATATTGTTAGAAAATGCAAAAAAAAAGAAGTTAAATAGAAAAAGTACTTGGAAACTTAAAAGAAAAAATCTCGAAAAATCTCTTAATACTTTTTACTGTCGTCTTGAGACGCACCATATGTTAAGCTTCTTCGTAGTTACAACTTTTACCGCAGATGTAACGAACTGACAAATGCTAAATTTTAAATAAATGTTTTTAAATAAATGTTTAAAATAATACATTAAATGTATTAACTTTGTTGCGCAGTTTCATTTAATTTCTTACGATATGGAGGGTTTAAT